>NC_056624.2:72572492-72579992 GCF_002870075.4 Lactuca sativa | reverse complement strand
ACTTGATTTGTCAGATATGAAGAATATTCTAATATTCTACTAGAATATGTAAAAAAATATTTTTTTTATATATTTTTTTGGAAAATATAAATTCCGAAAATAATATTTGAAATTTTTTTTCAAAAATTTTCAATTATTTTGCATTTTAAAAATGTTTATTTTTATCTACCAAATGAGTGGCAATGATTGCGTCTCACAGTCTTATATAGACTAGTAGGTGTTCCCCAAAAAGAGGTGATGTAAGAGGAAAACAGTAGTGAAATTTCAAAAATATTGAAAGTAAATCAAGTTAGAGGTTGATGTTTAAGAACGTTATAACGAATATATCAAACAAAACGACGTATTTTGGTGGGTTTGGTACCTAAGTTTATATACCCTCAAGGGTATATTCACTTTTCCTTATATATATATATATATATATATATATATATATATATATATATATATATATATATATATATATATATATATATATATATGGGTAAAGTGAATATACCTAACAACTTTATATAAGCTTAGGTACCTAACCACATCATACCACGTAATTTTGTATCATATTTGCATTGTAACCACTCAAAGTTCTTAAAATTTAACCTCATAACTTGATTGCTTCTAAAATCTTTGGACTTTCACCATTATGTTCCTTCAAATGACGTATTTCTATCGGAGACCCCCTGGTGGGCTTCATATACTACGTTACAAATCAAATGGTGTAGGAAGAATATAATGGTAAATGTTTGAAAATCTTGGAAGTAAATCAAGTTAAGAGTTCAAGTTTAAGAACCTTAGACGATTGCAATGGAAATATAATGCAAAACAATGTAGTATAATGTGGTTAGGTACCTAAGCTTATATAAGGTTGTTAGGTATATTTACTTTACCCTATATGTATGTGTGTGTGTATATATATATATATATATATATATATATATATATATATATATATATATATATATATATATATATATATATTATGTGTGTGTATGTGTGAAATTTTATTATGGTTCAAGGTGAAGCAAAATGTAAGTTTGATATAGATTGTGGACTTGCTAAAAGACAACAGTGTTACGGGCTTGGAAAGAGTTAATATGTTATTTGGTCAACTCAAATTAAAGAAAATTAACTGACAAAATCGAATATAACTGTTCTTATTCGGTTAACCGAAAAACCTCAACCGAAGAGCAATATATATATATATATATATATATATATATATCTATATATATATATAGAACAACATTATGGTAAACTTAAAATCTCTTTATATACATACTTTTTAATTTTAAAGTTCAATACATATTGATTGAAGGCAAACGGGCAACAAGCTGCGCCGTTAGCCATTTCTGGATGACAAAACCAATTCTTTTGAAAATAATATTTGTGGATCTAGGAGATATGACATTAGAATGCATGACCCATGGGACTTTATTGAGGAGCTCCACTGCTTCTGGTGCGAGAAAACCAAATGTATTGAATGCAAAAGGAACAAACACATGTTGATTTTCTATACATGCATTCTCGTGCTTTACAACTTTGCACGCAACGGCTTTCAAAGCGTGGACCTTCCATCCTGCGGGTCCGTCAAATAGTTCACTGGTGCTTCTTTCTTCACAGAAATACCAGCACGTCAACAAGCATCAAAGAGAACATCCCAAACCATATCATGTCTGTACTTGAAACCAGGGAGCTTTCTACAATGAACCGCGTGTTCCCTAAAGGTATCCAAACATATCTTGCGGCAAACTGGGCATATCTCGTCAATTGGGAATATGGGAATCATGAAACGGTACCGAAGGATAGTTCGGTACTGCATAGGAGACATATGCTGGCCAAGGCCATCAATAGGGATAGTTAGCAGAAAATCTTGAGCATGAGGTGCCCACAGACACTCAAAGACTTCTTTATGTCTGACAGTCATGTCGAAGTCGACTTCCATATCTTTGACGATTTTGCTAAAAAGGGCACACGCCAAAGCTTTTTGGGATTTAGGGGGGGGGGGGGGCAGTGTCCTTATTAGTGAAACCGCTACAGTCAAATCCCGGAATTGTATTGCGAAGACGAGTCATAACACATAGGTAATCCGAGTCCATACTACATACGCCACTGTCACGTAAGATGTGGTCTTGTAATCCCCAAGATTGGGCCCTCGAGGCTACAAATGTGTAGGAGGAAATCTCGTATGCCGAGTACAAACCCAAACCACCGAAACGAATAGGTAAGGAAGCCAAGCGCCACTGAATGTCTCCAAAGAAGGGGCATCCACATACCACCATATCCTCGATAGACATGCGCAATCCTTTGTCAAAGAACAAAGCTGCCTCTTCTATATGTATCGGCTAGCATGTCCTTAAACCAAAGAAATGTTTTGCAATGCCCATATATATATATATATATATATATATATATATATATATATATATATATATATATATATATATATATATATATATATATATATATATAGGTTTAGGTTCATTTAAAGTCATATTAATTTTGTGAGACTGTGAGACCAAATCTAAATATAATTTTAAAATGCAAAATAAAAAGAAAAATCCAAAAATTCTTTTTTTAATTATTATTTTCGAAACTTTAATTACCTAAAATAAATAAATAAATAAAAATTACCGTATTTTTTGAAAATACGTGAATTATTTTAGTAGAATATTACACTGTAAATATTTTGATGTGATTTTTAGAATGTTAGAATATTTTACTTGATTTGTCAGATATGAAGAATATTCTAATATTCTACTAGAATATGTAAAAAAATATTTTTTTATATATTTTTTTGGAAAATATAAATTCCGAAAATAATATTTGAATTTTTTTTTTCAAAAATCTTCAATTATTTTGCATTTTAAAAATGTTTATTTTTATCTATCAAATGAGTGGCAATGATTGCGTCTCACAGTCTTATATAGACTAGTAGGTGTTCCCCAAAAAGAGGTGATGTAAGAGGAAAACAGTAGTGAAATTTCAAAAATATTGAAAGTAAATCAAGTTAGAGGTTGATGTTTAAGAACGTTATAACGAATATATCAAACAAAACGACGTATTTTGGTGGGTTTGGTACCTAAGTTTATATACCCTCAAGGGTATATTCACTTTTCCTTATATATATATATATATATATATATATATATATATATATATATATATATATATATATATATATATATATATATATATATATGGGTAAAGTGAATATACCTAACAACTTTATATAAGCTTAGGTACCTAACCACATCATACCACGTAATTTTGTATCATATTTGCATTGTAACCACTCAAAGTTCTTAAAATTTAACCTCATAACTTGATTGCTTCCAAAATCTTTGGACTTTCACCATTATCTTCCTTCAAATGACGTATTTCTATCGGAGACCCCCTGGTGGGCTTCATATACTACGTTACAAATCAAATGGTGTAGGAAGAATATAATGGTGAATGTTTGAAAATCTTGGAAGTAAATCAAGTTAAGAGTTGAAGTTTAAGAACCTTAGACGATTGCAATAGAAATATAATGCAAAACAATGTAGTATAATGTGGTTAGGTACCTAAGCTTATATAAGGTTGTTAGGTATATTTACTTTACCCTATATGTATGTATGTATATCTATATATATATATATATATATATATATATATATATATATTATGTGTGTGTATGTGTGAAATTTTATTATGGTTCAAGGTGAAGCAAAATATAAGTTTAATTTAGATTGTGGACTTGCTAAAAGACAACAGTGTTACGGGCTTGGAAAGAGTTTATATGTTATTTGGTCAACTCAAATTAAAGAAAATTAACTGACAAAATCGAATATAACTGTTCTTATTCGGTTAACCGAAAAACCTCAACCGAAGAGCAAAATATATATATATATATATATATATATATATATATATATATATATATATATATATATATATATATATATATATATATAGAACAACATTTTAATGGTAAACTTAAAATCTCTTTATACACATATTTTTTAATTTTAAAGTTCAATACATATCGATTGAAGGCAAACGGGCAACAAGCTGCGCCGTTAGCCATTTCTGGATGACAAAACCAATTCTTTTGAAAATAATATTTGTGGATCTAGGAGATATGACATTAGAATGCATGACCCATTGGACTCTATTGAGGAGCTCCACCGCTTCTGGTGCGAGAAAACCAAATGTATTGAATGCAAAAGGAACAAACACATGTTGATTTTCTATACATGCATTCTCATGCTTTACAACTTTGCACGCAACGGCTTTCAAAGCGTGGACCTTCCATCCTACGGGGTCCGTCAAATAGTTCACCAGCGCTTCTTTCTTCATAGAAATACCAGGACGTCAACAAGCATCAAAGAGAACATCCCAAAATATATCATGTCTGTACTTGAAACCAGGGAGCTCTCTACAATGAACCTCGTGTTCCCTTAAGGTATCCAAACATTCCTTGCGGCAAACTAGGCATATCTCGTCAATTGGGAATATGGGAATCATGAAACGGTACCGAATGATAGTTCGGTACTGCATAGGAGACATATGTTGGCCAAGACCATCAATAGGGATAGTTAGCAGAAAATCCTGAGCATGAGATGCCCACAGACACTCAAAGACTTCTTTATGTCTGACAGTCATGTCGAAGTCGACTTCCATATCTTTGACGATTTTGCTAAAAAGGGCACACGCCAAAGCTTTTTGGGATTTAGGGGGGGCAGTGTGCTTATTAGTGAAACTGTTACAGTCAAATCCCGGAATTGTATTGCGAAGACGATTCATAACACATAGGTAATCCGAGTCCATACTACATACGCCACTGTCACGTAAGATGTGGTCTTGTAATCCCCAAGATTGGGCCCTCGAGGCTACAAATGTGTAGGAAGAAACCTCGTATGCCGAGTACAAACCCAAACCAACGAAACGAATAGGTAAGGAAGTCAAGCGCCACTGAATGTCTCCAAAGAAGGGGCATCCACATACCACCATATCCTCGATAGACCTGCGCAATCCTTTGTCAAAGAACAAAGCTGCCTCTTCTATATGTATCGGCTGGCATGTGCTTAAACCAAAGAAATGTTTTGTAATGCCCATACATGATCGAAGCAAAAGGAGCTCACTCTGCAGGTCACATAGTTGTGGAAGAAGGCCCATCAAATCAACAACATTGATCGCTCTCTTCATGGTCATCCCGCTAATAAACCATGCGTCTCTACTAACAGCCCCCCCCCCCCCCCCCAAGAAGCTTCACCCCTAAATGGAGGTCTCCATATGTCCGTTGGGAATAAATCGGCACGAAGATTCTTACCATCACAGGAGGGCCAAAAAATCTCTGTTTTCTTGATGTTCAACTCAAGACCCAAACTTGGACCATGCAATCAAATAATGTTCAACACTCTAGCCACCTCCTCTGAATCCCCAATGATAGTCCCATCATCTAGATACCAAGCATGGAGAAGGAGCTTACAATTGTCTCTAATCTTGTGTACAAGCGGGTGCAAAACGAGGGCAAAAAGAAGAGGGCCCAAGGGGTCACCTTACTGCACCCCAGTGGCAGACCATATATGTTGGTCTATGATATAAAGCCTCGCTGCTTGCCCGTACAAGAAATCCACCCACAAAGAAATGGAAGGGCACATCTTCTTAACCTCGTGGAGCAATGCTAATCGATCTACCAGGTTAAAGGCATTCGAGAAATCTACAGTCAGCATTACAAGAGACCCATCAGCATGGTGTTCACTCAACACCCTATTGGCAATGTGTAACATAACCTCAGCACCGCTGGATACACCAACCCCGAACTGAAAATCATTAATGTACTTGGCCATTTCTTTACCCACACCTTTCATGCCAACCTTGGAAACCATGCGTCTCCATATAGTGCCTACTGCAATCGGACGGATCCCGTTGTCGGGTTTAAGTAGAGGTGTGAGAGGAGCGGACGCAAAAGACTCTGCCAAAATAGTGGGACGATAGTTTTAGCCACAATAGTTTTATTTTGTTGTCACTTTTAGTCTCTATATTTATAGTAACTTTTTTTATTTTGATTTTAACCACAATAGTTTTCTTTTGTTGCCACTTTTAGTCCTTATATTTATGCCTTTATAAATTTACCCCATGCAAAATATGGGTTCTCCACTAATTAAGATAAGTAAATTGGTTGACCTTATAACCTTAATATTGTTATTTGTGTGTAATGTGTTATTTTCTACATCTTTTTAGTGGGTTAACATAATTTTCGCAGTTCTTATAAAATATAGGGAAAATGACTCTTGAGGGTAATTAACTTTTACGTTTGTACTCATTTGGTTCCTTTCCTTTTTTTTTTTTTTGTATTCAACATACCATTGAACTTGTTGTTTTTGTTCACCATAACCCTTTTAACCGGCTTTTGACCTGTGATAGTCGGTCAAAGGGTTATGGTGAACATAAACAACAAGTTTGATGATATATTGAGTACAAAAAAAGGAAAGGGACCAAATGAGAACAAACTCAACATGTGGTTATCCTCCTGAGTTATTTCCCCCGAAAGTTAAATGAAATTAAAGTTGCAAAATTATCAAAGACTACAACCTTCTTTGGCTATAACGTATATGAAGAGCGTTTCAGAGGGGTAACTTTATTAAAACATGGTCTATGCTATGCTTACTGTGGTTAGCTGTCAACACCTCTCTTCAAAAGGATATGATTGTGTATGAGAGTTATATTTATCAGCATAAACGTTTACCTCAAGGTATATTATGGTGATGTGTCTGTAAAAGCAACATGATATTGTACATATTGATGTTGTATCTCATCCCATGAATTCAATCTTAAAGCTAAGTAAACTCAAAAATCACAGCACTTGTGATTCCACTCGTTTGTAGACTTGTCTAAAATCCATGATATGATAAATCATTCGATTGGAAATGTAAATGTAGTCATGAAATGTGCCTGCTTAGTCAAGATTCCCCTAATAAATATTCAAGTGCATTACGAAGTTGTACATGTATAAATAGTGTTTTTTCATGGGTTATGTTTTGAAGAGAAGCAATAATGAATCTCATAAAGTCATTAATATCAGTAAGAGATGAGTAAATGGAAAATGACTCAGGTGGGTAACCAACTGTTGAGTTTGTTCTCATTTGGTTCCTTTCCTTTTTTTTTTTGTACTCAATATACCATCGAACTTGTTGTTTGTGTTCACCATAACCCTTTGACCGATTATCACAGGTCAAAAGCCGGTCAAAAGGGTTATGGTGAGCACAAACAACAAGTTCGATGGTATATTGAATATAAAAAAATAAAAATGGACCAAATTAGTACAAACACAAAAGTTAATTACCCTCGAAAGTTATTTTGGGTTAATATTATAAAAGCCCTAAATTTTTAACCCGTAATTGAAAAAACCCTAATATTTCTTTTTATTATTGCTATGGCCACAACTTTTTCACATAATTATTACTCTAGCCCACTTAACGAGTTTTATGGTTAACTTGGTTAAATTTTTTGCAAAATCAGTTC
>NC_056624.2:71294805-71312479 GCF_002870075.4 Lactuca sativa | reverse complement strand
AGGACTCTTGAAGACCGCTGAAACCGGTCTTAAGGGTAAAGCGGTTGTTACCTCTACTACTCCTACTCCAACTTCTACCCCTGTTTTAGCTATTGGGCAAGGCAAAGGGAAAAAGAGGAAGCACCCTTCGAAGGGTACCAAGGGAAAGTCTCTTGAAGGCTCCTCATCCAAGACTAAGAACGGTTCTGTCACTCCTTTTGCCATTCCAAAGGATGCTGAATGCTTTTATTGCCATGAAAAGGCACACTGGAAGCGAAACTGCCCTAAGTACTTGCAGGATCTAAAGGATGGGAAAGTGAAACCCACCTATGCAGGTATTTACACTATATTGTCTAATTACTCAACATATTCTAACTCTTGGGTGCTTGATACAGGATGTGGTATTCACATATGTTCTGATTTGCAGGGCCTAAGAAGAAGTGAGGATGTGGAGCACGGGAAGATAAACTTAATCATGGGGAATAGGAAGGCTTCACCTGTTTCCAAGATTGGAGTTTATACTTTGTTGCTTAATAATGGGTTAAAATTAGATTTGAATAAATGTGTATACTCGTCTGAAATGGCGAGGAATATTATTTCTTTTCATGCTTTGTACAAACAAGGTTTTACCTTTTCGTTTGATAATGAATGTGGTGGTATTAATGCTTTCTTTAATAATGTGTTTTATTTTAAAGCATTACCTTGTGATGGCGTGTATGAAACTGTGTCGATTGTAGACAACTTAGGAAATAATGTGTTGTATATTGATTCTTCTACTAGCCTAGATAAAGCATCATTGTGGCATTGTCGTCTTGGACATGTAAACAAGAAACGCATAGACCAACTCCAAAAGAGTGGAGTCTTGGAATCATTTGACCTCAAATCAGATGATAGTTGTGAATCTTGTCTACTTGGAAAAATGACAAAATCACCCTTCACTGGAACTTGTGAGAGGGGTGAAGGTTTGTTGGACCTAATACATACTGATGTATGTGGGCCATTCAAAACCGCCACAAGGGACGCTAATCGGTATTATGTGACTTTTATTGATGATTATAGTAGATATGGGTATGTCTACTTGATCAAACACAAGTCCGAAACCTTTGAAAGGTTTAAGGAATTCAAACAGGAAGTAGAAAATCAATTGGGCAGGAACATTAAGATGCTTCGATCCGATCGAGGTGGTGAGTATCTTAGTACCGAGTTCCTTGACTATCTTAAGGAGTGTGGGATTGTCTCACAATTGACTCCTCCCAGGACACCACAGCTGAATGGTGTAGCTGAGAGGCGTAATCGTACCTTTTTGGACATGGTTCGCTCTATGATGAGTCGAGTTTCGTTACCAATCTCTTTTTGGGGGTATGCCTTAGAGACTGCCGCCCATATTCTTAATCTAGTCCCTACAAAGAAGGTTACCAAAACACCTCATGAAATGTGGACTGGGAAGGTTCCCAATTTGGACCACATAAAAATTTGGGGTTGCGAAGCCTTCGTGAGGCGTGAAACTCATGATAAGCTTGAACCCCGAAGTGAAAGGTGTATTTTCATCGGCTACCCACAGAAATCCTTCGGTTACCTTTTCTACAGACCCAGTGAGAATGTGGTCTTTGTAGCACGAAGAGGGATCTTTCGCGAGAAAGAATTTATAAGCCAAGGAGACAGTGGGAGGCAGATTGATCTTGAAGAAATTCAAGAATCAATTGGTGAAGGAACCTCAGACACTAGCAATCAACCTGAGGAAGAAACTCCTGTTGATCCAGCTGACGAGTCTGTACCTCCGAGACGTTCCACACGGGTTAGGAACACACCTTCGTTTTATTATGGTTTTCATATTACTACGGAAGGTGATACGTTTATTAGTGATAGTACACTAGTAAATTTGGATGAACCTAGCAGTGTTAAGGAAGCCATGGCAGGCCCGGAGTCTGCTAAATGGAAGGAGGCTATGGACAGCGAGATACAATCCATGTATGACAATCAAGTTTGGAACTTGGTTGACAATGTACCAGGCCGTAAAACAGTCGGTTGCAAATGGATCTTCAAAAAGAAGACCGACATGGAAGGAAAAGTGCATACTTATAAGGCTCGACTGGTTGCGAAGGGTTTTACTCAAACTCAAGGTATTGATTATGATGAAACCTTATCGCCGGTGGCCAAGATTAAGTCTATTAGGGTTATGTTAGCCATTGCAGCATTTCATGATTATGAAATATGGCAAATGGATGTCAAAACCGCTTTCCTTAATGGAAAGTTGGCTGAGGATGTGTACATGAATCAGCCAGAGGGTTTTGTCAATGCAGAGTACCCTAATAGAGTATGCAAGCTTAAGAAATCCATTTATGGATTAAAACAAGCATCTCGTAGCTGGAATCTTTGTTTTGATGAGAAGGTAAAAGAGTTTGGCTTCTTGAGAAGCGAAGATGAGTCTTGCGTGTATGTCAGAGCTAGTGGGAGTATAGTTAGCTTCTTGGTACTATATGTGGATGACATACTACTCATAGGAAATGACATCCCAACCTTGCAGGAGGTTAAGTCCTGGCTTGGGAAGTGCTTTGCTATGAAGGACCTAGGGGAGGCTACCTATATCCTAGGGATAAGGATATTAAGAGAAAGGAGTAGAAGACTAATTGGACTTAGTCAAAGTATCTACTTGGATAAGGTGTTGAAAAGGTTCAACATGGAGAATTCCAAGAAAGGAGATTTACCGATCCAAAGCAATACCAAACTGAGTAAGACTCAGAGTCCGAGTACAGAGGCTGAGATAGCTGAGATGAGCCAATTACCATATGCTTCCGCAGTTGGCTCGATCATGTATGCTATGACTTGTACCCGTCCTGATGTGGCATTTGCTTTGAGCATGGTCAGCAGGTATCAGGGGAACCCTGGCAAGGCTCATTGGACCGCGGTAAAGAACATTCTCAAGTACCTGCGGAGGACTAAGGATTGGGTCCTTACCCTTGGTGGCAGTGATGACTTGAGAATATTAGGGTATAGTGATGCTGGTTTTCAGACTGATAGGGATAATTTCCGCTCTCAGTCGGGCTGGATCTTTACCTTAAATGGAGGGGCAATTTCTTGGAAGAGTTCCAAGCAGGAGACGGTGGCTGATTCGACTTGTGAATCAGAGTATATAGCAGCGAGTGAAGCAGCGAAGGAGGCGATATGGCTAAAGAACTTCATCGGAGACCTTGGAGTTGTACCAGCTATTAAGGAACCTATAGAGATTTTCTGTGACAACAATGCTGCGGTTATCTTAGCCAAGGAACCAAGAGATCATGGCAGATCCCGACACATTGACAGAAAATATCACTTCATAAGGCACAAGATTGAAGAAGGACTCCTTATGACAAGGAGGATATCGTCAGATGAGAATCCTGCAGATCCCCTTACGAAGGGACTGACGAGGGTTAAGCATTTTCAGCATGCGAGACGCATCGGGCTGAGGGACGATATTAGTTTTACAGATTAGATAGTTTTCTTGAAACTTGTAAAATGTAATCGACGTTTGATGATGAATAAAATTTGTGATTTATTTATGAGTAAAGTGTTACTATCATTGTCAATTATTTACTATTGTTTCAGTTTTGCATGTTTTGACTTCCAGAATAATTAATTTGTTCAAACCTCCACAATCGATCATACGTCGGAAGTAGGTATGAATCAAGATTGTCATGAATTGGGTTTGTAGATGCCTTAAAGGTGTTTAGGCATGGCAATGGTTGCTGCAACATTCATGAGTACTCATAAGTTATGAGTATTGGTATAAACCCACGCTCACTTGTATCACTTCATGGAATTTATCTCGAGTGATCGTGAGACGATAACATCATATAAATCTTTAAACCTAGAGATATGAGTTGTTACCTATGAGTTGGTTGTGCATTGATTGCACGTAAACGCATTAGTAACTTGATGTTATAAAACGTGCCTTTGTGTACAATTCAATAAGTAGTAGAACAAGCATATCAGTCGAAGTTTATCTGTTCCTTCTAGAAATAGAAGCGATATCCGGGCCCCTCGATGATTTTGTGTTGACCCATATACCAGGCCTGGTCAGAACTAAACCGATGTGTTCAGTGAAGTTCTTCGTCAAACAAATCGGATAATCGAGAAACAACTGCTAGACAATAAGCAAGACATAGTTCCATGTGTTTGTCCGGCTGATATCATGAGAACAGAGGATTATGTGATCACTTATCTAAAATGGCGCTTCATAGTTCGACAGAGTCTTCATTGTTCGAGGGAGTTTTCGAGAGCTACGATTGTTGGTTGGTTCCTGAAGTTATAGGCAAATATAGTTATTAGACTTATCCAAGTGGGAGTCTGTTGGATAAGGTGTCTAAGTCCATAACTTATTTGGTATATACTTGACCCGACTGGCATGGTCCATTTGGGTTGCATCTCATCCAAACTATTATGGATAATTTTATGAGAGTTATACACATATGTTTATTAATATATTATGAGTTATAATATATTAATATGAAGTTACGTTATTTAATTAGTTTTAGTCTTAAATTAATTATGGATTAATTTAGAGATTAAAAGGAATACTAATTAAATTATGGGCTAATTGTTTTATATAGTGTGGGCTAATACTCATTTGTTAATGGGCTAGGCTTGTGTGGAAGTCCATGGATGATCCATGGAGCTTTTAACCCATGGATCCTTGGAATAGGAAAAGACATGGGTTATTAGGGTTTCACCCTAACCATGCATACTATATAAGCATGCTTATGGAGCATGAAAGAGAGCCTAAGATAGCCTAAGAGAAAGCTAGTGTTCTAGTGTGTGTGTGCATGTGTGTGGCCGAAAATACAAGAGTGTGTATACTCTCTCAAAGTTTTCCAAGAGTTTGTGGTGTTTGTGATTCCATTTGAGGCATTCACACTATTGGTGCTTGGCCCTCAAACTCCTAAGAACCCAACACAACAAAAGGTATGTAATCTCTTCTAACTCTTTTATGTTGAAATGTTCCCCATGCCATGTTAGATAGGTTATAAACCTTGGAAAATTATTATTTTGCATGTATTTAGACAAACATAGATCCAAGGTTTATTAGGGTTGCATGCACACTTAGGAAGTGTTAGGTTGCTCAAAACCCAACAGGTGTGTACTTTCCTTTCTATGAACTGTTATGATACTGAATATGATGTCCTCCGCCCCCGAACGATTCCGCCGTTCTGGTTTGGGGGTGTGACACTCCCTGGCCGCACACTCACCTTTATGGCCATACACCCACTTTAATACTCATATTTGGCTTTAAACTTGTAAATATCCCTACGTATGGAACCTAGTACATTTAGTCCTAGTAATTCCATGCCTTTAGGATGGTTTTACATCATAATGTAACATGGGATACTCAATCTAACACATATATTTGTGCAATATATGCTCATAGGGTCCATACGCAAACGAAACATCGGTTGACACTCGATGCTCATAGCTAATCGAAATTCGATTCCTACAATAAATTGTGAGTTCATACCCCTAAATCAACCTTTTTAAATGTTTTAAATGCTTTTATGGGGGGGGGGAATACAAGTTGACTCAAATGAGGTATAGTATCAATCTATGAAAATTATGACTTGTTACCAAAAAGATTTTCTATACTTTCAAACTACTTTGAAAATAAATTGTTTCAAATGCTTTTAAACTTATTATATTTCTAAATCATATCTACACCAATATATTTATATAAGTAAGTATTGAAGGACTTAGGACTGATATCTCACCTTATTTCCTGTTCTTGTTTGATTGTGGACTTAGGGTACTTCGTTATTTGTATGACTGTCATTGAATTCTTAGTTATATATCTTATATATTTGTGTCGGATATAAAAAGTCTTCACTTCAGCTCAATACTTTTGTGTATAAAAGGCATTCATCACACATCCCTATTTAACTATAATGGGTATAGTTAAGGATTACCACTCATTACTATTGCTACTATGACACTTACTATGGTTAATACAGTTATGAGTCAATACATAATATACACGATACGAAGAGAATACTATACACTATACGAAGAGAACATTATGTACTGTACAAAGAGAATACTATGTACTATACGAAGAGAACCCCATACAGTATACGAAAAAGAATGTTGTATACTAAACAAGAGAACACTCAATACGCTACACTAAGAAATACATATTACTCTAATACGAAAGAACACACTAAAATAGAATTTGATACACTACTTCTCGATACGACACTTCACTATATGGTCACCGTGTAACTAGAGCATCCTGGAGGGAGAGCGGAAACTATGTCTATAGATCTATACGGGACGGACACTCCCATATCCCGACTACTAGCTACAGTCCGAGCCGATTAGGCCCAGGGGTGACAAAAACACCACTATACTATGTGTGACCTAGAGGGTCAACTGTTACTCTATTATTACTCACATTGGTTACATACGAGTTCACATTCAGATCTTAATTAATACAATAATAATTAAGGGTAAAACAGACTCCCTGGGGTGTATATACATTTAATACCACCTGGAGTTCGTATCTCTATTACTTTCAGCCAACAGTGACACTGCTGGGGTGAAATACTAATTTCCCAATTACCTTATATAAACGAAATTTAAAACCATATTTTCACACTGATAGTTTCACTGGGAAAACTTCTACACTTTCAAAGAGTCAAAACTTACAAATAACCAAGTCTTGGCAGAAGCCTACCTTTGCTGGAAAATATAGGATTTTCTAGGGAACTTGCTATTTTCAAACATGATGACAGCTATTATATTACATGATTTTAAAACACTTTTATACAAGCAATGCCACAAAATACTTATGAACTCACCAGCTTTATACTGACACTCGTTTTCAATCTAACTTGTATTCTCAGGTCATCAATAGACAGGTACAGATGTAGCTTTTGAGAAGATGGAGAACACACAAGACTCATCTTTTATTTTGATTATACTTTTGTTGTCTATTAACATCTATAGAACACGTTTGTATTACAAATCATTATACTAATGCAATGGATGTTGACGCTTGTTTTTACTATTATACATTGTTATGATACTGTACACTACGTCCTCCACCCCGGAACGTATTTCGTCGTTCTCGGTTTTGGGGTGTGACAGATTGGTATCAGAGCATTTTTTATAGTGAATCAAGTATATCAACCCATAAAAGATATACAAACTATAAACACACCGGGATTAAAACACTTTGACCAAGAATATATACTTTTAAATAATAAAATATTTAACTAAGTATATATATACATCCATAAATACAAAGGGTCAGTATCATACTAGAACGGAACGAAAGTATTAAGATTGTTGAACAGCATAATTAGACTTAGTGACATATAGCCAAATCTGGGTGGATGTAGCCTAATCAACTACATTTTCCTGCGAGTGACTAGCATGTGTCTAAGAGTGATTTTGATGTTGCAACACGTCTAAAAACTTACCAACACTACCACAAGAACATTAGAACAAGAATACTATAAGAGTATTCTACATTCTGTAAATTACATATGTGAGAACTAAAAAAGGTCGTTACTAGTTGACCAATAGTTGCTAAGTGGATACTCTATGATTATATGTGACTATGGTGCTATATACTTAGAATCTATGATCTTTGCTTTATTTCATGTTCCTTGTTTGGTTGTAGACTTAGAGTTAGGGTCACTTATTCGAAGGTCTATTTTGTTTCGGCTACATTTAATTAGTATGCACTATACAAGTATTGGCCTACTCATAACGACCATCTTATAAGTATATTAGATTGGAATGTCTATTAACTATTCTTTCCCCATTCTCGCGTAGATAGCATGGGTGGTTTCCACCTTCCCGGCAATCCGTACTATCCGAACCACGGCAATGCGGGATGGCTTCAAGAAGAGCCCAATGATGAACATCAGATCCCTTTGGATGACCACCAAGCAGAAGGCTTCTCGGATAGGTCTAACTCCGAACCCAAAGTCAACAGCCTACCTCCTGTGGCTCCATTCCCAAACCCTAACCCCCGCCAGGCCTTCCAAGGGCCGAACCCTGCATGTGTGGAATGCATAAAAAGATGGAGTGAAGAGCAAAATCAACCCATGCCATTCAATGGAGACCGAAGCTTTTATGAAACGAGCAAACAAGGATCAGTGGATAGAGTCTTGCCCATCCTGGTCTGTAGAGTTGCCCACAATGAAATCCAAGGCATGAAAGCCCTCCATCGCATCGTAGAGGTTGATTCAAATGGAGGATTGCATTCAATTCGAACCAGCCGCCTGGAACATGATAGGGAAAGGTCTGCAACGGAACACGAAGACTTACTTTAAGCATTAGTTGAGACTCGGGTTGAAGTCATAGATCTTCGGGTTTCCTAGAGAGTCTCAAACAACACCTCCTCGACGTGGAACGTCAACTGGAAGACCTTAGGGTTCGCTCGAGAAATGTCCGCCACCGCCGTTAAAAGACGACTGGCTTATCTTTTCTTTTGATAGCCATTAGCATATGTGCTTGATGAAACATTTATCTGTAGATTCAGTATTCTATGTCGGCTTCTAGACTGTCAATCATTTTCCCTCATATGGTTTGATGTAAGGCCTACTGTTAGGCCATTTTTCCTAAACTTATTTACATCAATAACACCAGTAGTACTGACAATTACTTCATCTATTTGGGAAGTCTATACTCCTATATTTCCTTACTCTGTGTTATAAATCATACCTGACCATTAGTCGATGGTGGATTAGTCTATGAAACGCTCTCATAATGCTTACAATTGGTTCTCACTATTGTCATCATCTTTATGAATTTTCAGTAAAAGATGCCTCATCGCAAGCGTCCAACCAGAAACCTACATGCGAATCGAACTCCACCACCACTTCCTCCTCCGCAGTTTGATGCGGTAATGTTTCAGACAGCTGTAACCACAGCTGTAACCGCAACCATGGCCCAAATAAATTCTGGCGATGCAAGTGGAGCCAGAATGGTCACCAACTCTAGACACGGTGAAATCCACTCTCTTACATAGGGTGTACCTACAAGGATTTCATGAGCTGCAAACCCACATTCTTCAATGGAACCAGAGGGATCATGGCATTGTTCCAATGGATCAAAAGAACTAAAGCCATCTTTGAGATGTGGTCGTGCCCCGAGGAAAGTATGATTAATTTCGCTGCTTGCACCTTCACTGAGAGGGCCCTAACATGGTGGAATGGTCATGTCAAATCACTTTCCATGGTAACAGCCAATGCAATGGGCTGGGACACATTGAAAGACATGTTGATGAGAGAGTACTGCCCTAGGGGCGATGTTCAAAAGCTTGAGGAGGAACTATGGAACCTCAAGATGAAGGGGATAGACATAGTGGCTTATATGGCCAGGTTCTGTGGCCTGGTAACTCTATGTCCGAACATGGTCCCTACTGAGGGCAAAAAGATTGAACGATACATCTGGGGTTTAGTACCCCCGTATCGAGGGAACGTTTTATCATCACGCCCTACAACCTTTGACAGTGCCAAGGAATTGGCCCAAAGGTTGATTGATCATGATGCTCCTTCCACTCCATCAACAACAACGACAGTTGCCACTACATCGAACAAGAAGTCCGACAATAAGAGGAAGCGGTGGGACCGAATGAAGGGCAAGCCAAATCAACCCTCTTCCAAGAACCAGCAAATTGTGGCTATCCATGCTGCCACTACTCCTGCTACCCTGCACCAGCCAAAACATATGCAGGAAACCAACCCAAGTGCACCAAGTGGTCTTACCATCATAACGGCCCCTACCGCGAATTGCAATGCACTAACTGCGATCGGAAGGGCAATACCACCCGGTTTTAAAGATCTTAGCCCAAACCCATCAATCGAATCCCCAACACCGGAGTAAGTCAAGCCTGTTTTGGTTGTGGCGAGACATAACATTTCAAAAGAAACTATCCGAAAGCTGGAAAGGCGGGAGGAATAGGAAGACTACTTGCTATTAGCCACAATGAGGCAGTAGCAGACCCCACAGTAGTCATAGATAAGTTCCTTCTCGATAACTGTTATGCTTGTATCCTATTCGATAGTTGGGCAGAAAGAAGCTTCGTAAATCAAAAATTTAAACACTTACTTAAAATCCCTGCAACCCTTAGAAGAAACCCTCATGCTAGATAATCACTCATCCCCAATCGACCTCATACTAGTATTGATAAAGCGCTTCGATGTCATTGTAGGTATGGATTGGTTAAGTATCCATCATGCCGATATCCTATGCTTTGACAAAGCCATCCATCTAAACCTACCGAGTAACGAAACCTTACTGATCAATGGAGACAAACCCAGTCCGATCCATCGAATCATCTCAAGTATCCAAGCCCAGAAGTATTTGCATAAGGAATATCGTGCATTCCTTGCACATGTTGTCGATACGAGCCGAAAAACGAAATATCTAAAAGACTTCCCCGTAGTGTGCGACTTCCCAGATGTCTTTCCTGAAGCGCTGCCAGGTTGACCTCCCCAACGCCAGGTTGAGTTTAGGATCGACTTAATTCCAGGAGCTACCCCCGTAGCCAAATCGCCCTATCGTCTAGCGCCTGCTAAGACGCAATAACTATCCGATCAACTTAATGAGCTGCTTAGCAAGGGCTTTATAAGACCAAGCCTCTCACCCTGGGGAGCGCCGATCTTGTTCGTAAAGAATAAAGACGGAGCATTCCATATGTGCATCGATTTCAGAGAGCTCAACAAACTGACAGTCAAAAATCGTTACCCCCTTCCTCGTATAGACGATCTATTTGACCAACTGCAAGGGGTGTGTTACTTTTCAAAGATTGATCTGAGGCCCGGGTATCAATAGTTATGAGTACTTGAGGAAGATGTTCCGAAAACTGCATTCTGAACTCGTTACGGACATTACAAGTTCGTAGTAATGTCGTTCGGACTGGCCAACGCACCCGCAGTATTCATGGACTTAATGAATAGGTTATGCCGCCCTTACTTGGATCAGTTCGTCATTGTCTTCATTGATGACTTACTTATCTAGTCCTGAAGTAAGGAGGAGCATAGTGATCTTCTATTTCAAGTCTCGGAAACCCTACGATCAGAGAAGCTATACGCGAAGTTCTCTAAGTGCGAATTTTGGATCCGAAGAGTTGAGTTCTTAGGACATTAGGTTAGCAAAAAAGGAATCCATGTGGACCCATCCAAGATTAAAGCTATTGAGAACTGGTCAACACCAAAGACGACTACAAAAATTCGCCAATTTCTAAGGCTCCCTAAGCCGGAAATAATATTCTGGTCGAAGAGTCAAGTCATTGACAATGACTATCGATTCGCATCTATACACACATATTAAAGAGGCTCAGCTTGAAGCCTTGAAAACTGAAAACGTGCCAGGAGAATCCCTTCGAGGAATGGATAAGACTTTGGAAGTCAAGGGTGACGGAGCCTTATATCTCATGGACCGAATCTGGACACCACAACATGGTGGCTTCACAGACTTGGTCATGAAAGAAGCCCACAACACTCGGTACTCTATTCACCCAAGTTCAGATAAGATGTATATGGATCTTAAAAGGTTATACTGGTGGCCTAACATGAAAGCAGCGATTGCTACCTTCATGAGTAAATGCCTTACTTGCGCTAAGTTCATGGTCGAATACCAGAAACCATCGTGTCTACTACAGCAACAAGAGATACCTGAATCGAAGTGAGAGCATATCACTATGGATTTCATAACCAAGCTACCCAAGACAACGAGTGGGCTGGATACCATATGGGTCATCGTCGATAGATTGACCAAGTCCGCACACTTTCTACCCATCAAGGAAACAGACAATATGGAGAAGCACATGAGAACATACATTAGGGAGATCGTACGACCACATGGTGTTCTGATATCTATTATCTCTGATAGGGATAGCAGATTCACTTCGAGATTCTGGCAGTCACTACAAAGCTCCATAGGAACGAGGTTGGACATGTGTACAGCATACCATCCGCAGACCGACGGATAATGTGGGAGAACTATCCAAACAGTGGAAGATATGTTGTGAGCCTGTGTGATTGACTTTGGTAAGGCGTGGGATATCCACTTACCCCTTGTCGAGTTGTCCTACAACAACAGTTATCACACGAGCATCATGGATGCTCCATTCGAAGCCCTCTACGGCCGAAAGTGCAGGTCCCCTGTATGTTGGCTGAGGTGGGTGACACTTAGTTAGCTAAAGGTCGAGTTCCTGACAGTACTCTCACGGGTCCGGAGATCATTCGTAAAACGATTGAGAAAACCATTTAGATTCATGAACGATTGAAAGCCGCTAGAGACCGACAGAAAATCTATGCAAACAGACGAAGAAAACCCTTGGAGTTCCAGGTGGGAGACCGAGTCCTTTTGAAAGTCTGACCCTGGAAAGGCTTGATATGCTTTGGAAATCATGGAAAGCTGAATCCAAGATACATAGGTCCTTTCGAGATTCTTGCACAAATTGGCCCCGTGGCTTACAAACTCAATCTACCCCGCGAGCTCAGTAACATACATCCTACCTTCCACGTCTTGAACCTGAAAAAGTGCCTATCCAATGAGACTCTTGGAATTCCACTCGACGGGATAGAGATCAACGAGAGCCTCAACTTCGTGGAAGAACCTGTGGAGATTATGGATCGAGAAATTAAACGAACAAAACTAAGGCGCATCCTAGTAGTGAAAGTTCACTAGAATGCCAAGCGAGGACCAGAGTACACTTAGGAGCGCGAGGATCAAATGAAACTTAAATATCCTCACTTTTTTCTTAAGTTATTGTGTCATAACTTAGTTGTTTGAACTCTAATTTCGGGACGAAGTTTCCTCTAATGGGGGGATGATGTGACAATCCGAAAAGTTCTAACGGCTACATTCTTCATTATCAATCAAGTTAGCCTCGTTTTACTATTTAGTAATAAGTTCTGGGTCCATATAAAGTGCTTTAGACTTAAGAAAATCAATATATAAGTCTTAGAGAAGGTTAGTATGGGTGTAACATCACAAAATCAGGCCAAACACACCAAGGAAAGTGTGTGTGGCCGCACACCTGGCCGCACACCCTCGCCTAACCACACACCTGACTCTATATATAGTAGAGAACCCTTTTTAGTCATTTTCTCTTCTTTTACAGCACATTACTTTCTCTCTCTAAAAACTTCATCCAAGAACACCAATAAGGGAACATAAATGTGAACGACTTCATCATTCAGCTCGTTATAGTGGTAAGACACTTGAATCTAAGCCTAAAACTCATAGTGTTCTTTGTGTTCTTCATCCTTTGAAGGTGTACGACCGCACACCTTCATAAGGGGCCGCACACACGCTAAACTCTACAAATGTGGAGTGTACAGCCGCGCAATCCTGTGTATGGCCGCACACACTCTTTGTACGGCCATACACTCCTGTGTGCAGCCGCACACACAAGTCTGACCGCACTCCCTGGCTGCACACTCACCTTTATGGCCATACACCCACTTTAATATTCATATTTGGATTTAAACTTGTATAGATCCCAAAGTATGGAACATAGTACACTAAGTCCTAGTAATTCCAAGCCTTTAGGATGGTCTTCCATCATAATTCATCATGGGATACTCAATCTAACACATATATTTGTGCAATATATGTTCATAGGGTCCATACGCAAACGAAACATCGGTTGACACTCGACGCTCATAGACAATCGAAATTCGAATCCTACAATAAATTGGGAGTTCATACCCCTAAATCAACCTTTGTAAATGTTTTAAATGCTTTTATGGGGGGGGGGGATACAAGTTGAATCAAATAAGTTATAGTATCAATCCATGAAAATTATGACTTGTTACCAAAGAGATTTTCTATACTTTCAAACTACTTTGTCAATAAAATTGTTTCAAAATCTTTTAAACTTATTATATTTCTAAATCATATCTACACCAATATATTTATATAAGTAGGTATTGAAGGATTAGGACTAATAACTCACCTTATTTCCTGTTCTTGTTTGATTGTGGACTTAGGGTACTCCATTATTTGTCCGACTGTCGTTGAACTCTTAGTTATATATCATATATATTTGTGTCGAATATGAAAAGTCTTCACTTCCGCTCAATACCTTTGTGTATCAAAGGCATTCATCAAACGTCCCTATTTAACTATAATCGGTATAGTTAAGGATTACCACTCATTACTAATGCTACTATGACACTTACTATGGTTAATACAGTTATGAATCAATACATACTATACACTATACGAAGAGAGTACTATACACTATATGAAGAGAGCACTATGTACTATACAAAGAGAATACTATGTACTATACAACGAGAACCCTAACACTATACAAAAAAGAATGTTATATACTATACAAGAGAACACTCAATATACTACAATAAGAAATACATATTACTGTAATATGAAAGAACACACTAAAATTGAATCGAATACACTACTTCTCGATACGACACTTCACTAAGTGGTCACCGTGTAACCAGAGCCTCTTGGAAGGAGAGCGGACACTATGTGTATAGATCTATACGGGACGGACACTCCCACATCCTGACTGCTAGCTACAGTCCGAGCCGATTAGGCCCAGGGGTGACAAAAACACCACTATACTATGTGTAACCTCGAGGGTCAATTGTTACTCTATTATCACTCAACATGGTTACATACGAGTTCACATTCAGATCTTAATTAATATAATGATAATTATGGGTAAAAAAGACACCCCGAGGTGTATATACATTTAATACCACCTAGAGTTTGTATCTCTATTACTTTCGGCCAGCAATGACATTGTTGGGTTAAAATACTAATTTCCGAAGTACCTTATATAAACGGAATTTAAAACTATATTTTCGCACTAATTGTTTCACTGGGAAAACTTTTACACTTTCAAAGAGTCAAAACATACAACTAACCGAGTCTTGGTAGAAGACTACCTTTGCTGGAAAATATAGGATTTTCTAGGGAACTTGCTATTTTCAAACTTGATAACAACTATTATATTACATGATTGTAAAACACTTTAATACAAGCAATGACACTAAATACTTATAAACTCACCAGCTTTATGTTGATGCTCGTTTTCAGTATAATTTGTATTCTCAGGTCATCAATAGACAGGTACAGATGCAGCTTTTGAGAAGATGGAGAACATACAAGACTCATCTTTTATTTTGATTATACTTTTGGTGTCTATTAATCTCTATAGAACACGTTTGTATTACAAATCATTATACTAATGCAATGGATGTTGATGCTTGTTTTTACTATTATACATTGTTATGATACTGTACACTAAGTCCTCCACCTCAGAACGTATTCTGCCGTTCTCAGTTTTGGGGTGTGACAGATTGGTATCAGAGAATTGTTTATAGTGAATCAAGTATATCAACCCATAAAAGATATACAAACTATAAACTCACTGGGATTAAAACACTCTGACCAAGAATATGTACTTTTAAATAATAAAATATTTAACTAAGTATATATATACATCCATAAATACAAAGGGTCAGTATCATACTAGAACGGAACGAAAGTATTAAGATTGTTGAACAGCACAATTAGGCTTAGAGACATATAGCCAAATTTGGGTGGATGTAGCCTGATCAACTACATTTTCCTACAAGTGACTGTCATGTGTCTAAGAGTGATTGTGATGTTGCAACAAATCTAAAAACTTACCAATACTACAAGAACATTAGAACAAGAATACTATAAGAGTATTCTACATTCTATAAATTACATATGTTAGAACTAAAAAGGTTGTTACTAGTAGACCAATAGTTGCTAAGTGGATACTCTACGGTTACATGTGACTAAAGTGCTATAGACTTAGAATCTGTGATCTTTGCTTTATTTCTTGTTCCTTGTTTGGTTGTTGATTTAGAGTTAGGGTCACTTATTCGAAGGTCTATTTTGTTTCGGTTGCATGTAATTAGTATGCACTATGCAAGTATTGGCCTACTCATAACTACCATCTTATAAGTATCTTATATTGGAACGTCTATTAACTATTCTTTCCCCATTCTTGCGTACATAGCATGGATGGTTTCCAACTTCCCGACGATTCTTACTATCCGAACCATGGGAATTTGCGAAGGCTTGAAGAAGAGCCCAATGATGAACATCAAATCCCTTTGGATGACCACCAAGTAGAAGGCTTCTCCGATAGGTCTAACTCTGAACCCAAAGTCAACAACCTACCACCTATGGCTCCAATCCCAAAGCCTAACCACCGATAGGCCTTCCAAGGCCCGACTCCTGCATGGGAGGAATGCATAAAAACATGGAGTGAAGAGTAAAATCAACCAATGCGATTCAATGGAGACCGACGCTTTTATGACACGAGCGAAGGAGTATCAGCAGATAGAGTCTTGTCCAACCTGGTCCGTAGAGTTGCCCGCAATGAAGTCCAAGGAAGGATAGCCCTCCAGCGCATCATTAAGGTTGATACAAATGGATGACTGCATTCCATTCGAACCAGTTGCCTGGAACATGCTAGGGAAAGGTGTTCACAGACCACGAAGCCTTACTTCAAGCATTAGTTGAGACTCATGCTGAAGTCATAGAGCTCCGGGTTCGCCAGAGAGTCTCGAACAACACATGCTCGACATGGAATGTCAACTGGCAGACCATTGGATTCGCTCTAGAAATGTTCGCCGTCGGCGTTAAAAGACGATTGGCATATCTTTTCTTTTGATAGCCATTAGCATATGCGCTTGATGAAACATTTGTCTGTAGAAAATTCCTATCTTTCAGTATGCTATGTAGACTTCTAGACTATCAATTATTTTCCTTCATATGGTTTGATGTATGGCCTACTGTTAGGCCATTTTTCCCAAACTTATTTACATCAATTTGGGAAGTAACCACAACTGTAACCACAACCATGGCCCAAATAAATTCTGGCGATGCAAGTGGAGCCAGAATGGGCACCAACTCTAGACACGGTGAAATCCACTCTCGTACACACGGGTGTACCTATAAGGATTTCATGAGCTACAAACCCACATTATTCAATGGAACCAGAGGGATCATGGCATTGTCCCAATGGATCAAAAGAACTAAATCCATCTTTGAGATGTGCTCGTGCCCCGAGGAAAGTAAGATTAATTTCGTTGCTTGCACCTTCACTGAGAGGGCCCTGACATGGTGGAATGGTCATGTCAAATCACTCTCCTTGGTAACAGCCAATGCAATGGGCTGGGACACATTGAAAGACCTATTGACGAGAGACTACTACCCTAGGGGCGAAGTTTAAAAGCTTGAGGAGGAACTCTGTAACCTCAAGATGAAGGGGACCAACATAGTGGCTTATACGGCCAGGTTCTGTGACCTGGTAACTCTGTGTCCGAAAATGGTCCCTATTGAGGGCAAAAAGATTGAACAATACATCTGGGGTTTAGTACCCCCATACCGAGGGAACATTTTAGCATCATGAACCTCCTTCAACTCCTTCAAAAACAACAACAATTGCCACTACACTGACCAAGACGTCCGACAACAAGAGGAAACGGTGGGACCGAAAGAAGGCCAAGTCAACTCAACATATGCAAGAAACCTACCCAAGTGCACCAAGTGCTCTTACCATCATAACGGCCCCTGCCGCGAATTGTCATGCACTAACTGCGATCAGAAGAGCCATACCGCCTGGTTTTGCAGATCTTAGCCCAAACCCATCAATAAAATCCCCAGCACCGGAGTAAGTCAAGCCTGTTATGGT